>NW_026843576.1:0-32312 GCF_030254825.1 Meriones unguiculatus | reverse complement strand
GGAAAATACAAGCCAAGAAAGCTAGCTACATTCAAGAAAATACAGGAAATAAATAACCCCACTACAGTAAAACAAAAAGCAACCAAGCACACAACAGTATGACCACAGCCAACATCAAATTCAAAGGATCTAACAGCCACTGGTCATTAATCTCTCTCAATATTAATGGACTTAATTCTCCAATAAAAAGACACAGACTAACAGAATGGATGCATAAACAAAACCCAGTAATCTGTTGTATACAAGATACACGCCTAAGTCACAAAGATAGACATTACCTGAGGGTAAAGGGATGGAAGACGGCTTTTCAAGCAAATGGACACAAGAAGCAAGCAGAAGTAGCCATTCTAATATCTGATAAAATAGTCTTTCAACCAAAATTAATCAAAAGAGATGGGGAAGAACGCTTCATACTCATCAAGAGAAAATTCCACCAGGAAGACATCACAATCCTGAACATCTATGCCCGAAATACAAGGTCACCCACATTTGTGAAAGAAACATTGATAAAACTTAAACCACACATAGATCCCCACACACTAATAGTGGGAGACTTCAACACCCCACTCTCAACAAAGGACAGGTCAACAAAACAGAAATTAAAGAAAGAAACAATATCTCTAACAGAGGTCATGAATCAAATGGACCTAACAGACATTTAAAGAACCTTACACCCAAACACAAAAGAATTTACCTTCTTCTCAGCACCTCATGGAACCTTCTCCAAAATAGACCACATAGTTGGTCACAAAGCAAGCCTCAACAGATACAAGAAGATTGAAATAATCCCTTGTATCCTGTCTGATCACCATCGGAATAAAGCTGGACTTCAACAACAACAGAAATAGCAAAAAGCCTACACATACATGGAAACTGAACAACTTGCTACTAAAAGACATCTGGGTCTGGGAAGAAATAAAGAAAGAAATTAAAATCTTCCTAGAACTCAATGAAAATGAAGACACAACATACCCAAACTTGTGGGACACAATGAAAGCAGTGCTAAGAGGAAAGTTCATAGCACTAAGTGCCTTCAAGAAGAAATTCGAGACAGTGCATTCAAGTAACTTAATGGCTCACTTCAAAACCCTAGAAAAAGAATAAGCAGACATACCAAGAAGGAGCAGACAGCTGGAAATAATCAAACTCAGGGCTGAAATCAATCAATTAGAAACAAATAAAACAATTCAAAGAATCAATGAAACCAAGAGCTGGTTCTTTGAGAATAGCAACAAGATAGACAAACCCTTAGCCAAGCTAACTAAAAGGCAGCAAGACACCATCCAAATCAACAAAATCAGAAATGAAAAGGGGGACATAACTACAGACACTGAGGAAATCCTAGCAATCATTAGGACTTACTTCAAAAGTCTATACGCAACAAAATTTGAAAATTTAAATAAAATGGACAATTTTCTTGATCGATTCCACTTACCAAAGCTAAATCAGGACCAGGTAAATCAATTAAATAGTCCTATATCCCCCAAGGAAATAGAAGCAGTCATCGAAATTCTCCCATCCAAAAAGAGCCCAGGACCTGATGGTTTCAGCGCAGAATTCTACCAAACATTCAAAAAAGAGCTAACTCCAGTTCTCTTCAAACTATTCCACAAAATTGAAACAAAAGCAACATTACCAAACTCATTCTATGAAGCCACAGTCACCTTGGTACCTAAACCTCACAAAGACCCAACCAAAAAAGAGAACTTCAGGCCAATCTCCCTTATGAACATTGATGCAATAACACTCAACAAAATACTCACAAACCGAATACAAGAACACATCAAAGATATCATCCACCATGACCAAGTAGGCTTCATCCCAGGTATGCAGGGGTGGTTCAATATATGGAAATCCATCAATGTGATCCACCATATTAACAAACTGAAAGAAAAAAAACCACATGATAATCTCCCTAGATGCTGAAAAAGCATTTGACAAAATCCAACATCCATTCATGTTTAAAGTATTGGAGAGATCAGGGATACAAGGCACATATCTAAACATAGTAAAGGCGATATACAGCAAACATATAGCCAACATCAAACTGAACGGAGAGAAACTTAAAGCAATCCCACTGAAATCAGGGGCAAGACAAGGCTGCCCACTCTCTCCATATTTCTTCAACATAGTTCTAGAAGTCCTTGCTAGAGCAATAAGACAGTTGAAGGAGATCAAGGGGATACAAATTGGAAAGGAAGAAGTCAAATTATCACTATTTGCAGATGATATGATAGTATACGTGAGTGACCCCAAAAACTCTACCAGGGAACTCCTACAGCTGATAAACACCTTCAGCAAAGTGGCCGGATACAAAATTAACTCAAAAAAAAAAAAAATCAGTAGCACTCCTGTATACAAAAGACAAAAGGTTTGAGAAAGAAATTAGGAAAACAACACCCTTCACAATAGCCACAAATGACATAACTTACCTCCGAGTAACCCTAACCAAGGAAGTCAAAGACTTGTATGAAAAAAATTGCAACAGTTTTAAAAACTGCATGGTGGTGGCATAGAAACAGAATGGTGGATCAAAGGAACCGAACAGAGGACCCAGAAATAAACCCACAGACTTATGGACACCTGATCTTTGACAAAGACGCCAAAACCATACAATGGAAAAAAGATAGCATCTTCAACAAATGGTGCTGGTCCAACTGGATGTCTACATGTAGAAAAATAAAAATAGATCCATACTTATTACCCTGCACAAAACTGAAGTCCAAGTGGATCAAAGACCTCAACCTAAAACCTGACACATTAAATTGGCTAGAAAAAAAAGTGGGGAATACCCTGGAACTCATTGGTATAGAACACCAACAGCACAGGCTCTAAGAGCAACAATCAATAAATGGGACCTCATGAAACTGAAAAGCTTCTGCAAAGCAAAGGAGACCATCACCAAAACAAAGTGACTGCCTACAAATTGGGAAAGAATCTTCACCAACCCTTTATCTGACAGAGGACTCATATCCAGTATATACAAAGAATTAAAGAAGCTGAAAAGCAGCAAACCAAGTAATCCACTTAAAAAGTGGGGAACAGAGCTAAACAGAGAACTCTCTGTAGAGGAATATCGAATGACAGAGGAGCATTTAAAGAAGTGCTCAACCTCATTAGCCATTAGGGAAATGCAAATCAAAACAACCCTGAGATTTCATCTTACACCCATGAGAATGAAATCTATACACCTAAAAAATATAATCAATTGAGCGGACATGGGGTAAGATGATCAATCCTCATTTAGAAAGACAGATGGGATGTGCATTGAACCTATGACAGGAGTCTACTGAGCGCATCTGAAAGACTCTAACTAGCAGTGTTTTCAAAGCAAAGACTCATGACCAAACCTTTGGCAGAGTACAGGGAATCATAAGAAAGAAGGGGAGTTAGTCTGATGGGGAAAGGATAGGAGCTCCACAAGGACCAAATATATCTGGGCACAGGGTCTTTTCTGAGACTGACATTCAACCAAGGACCATGTATGGATATAACCTAGAACTTCCTCTCAGATGTAGCCTGTGGTAGCTCAGTAACCAATTGGTTTCCCAAAGTGAGGGGAACAAGGATTATTTCTAACAGGAACTCAATGACTGGCTCTTTGGTCTCCCCACCCCCGAAGGGAGGAGCAGTCCTGTTAGGCCACAGAGGAGGGCTTTGCAGCCAGTCCTGAAGATACGTGATAAAACAGGATCAGATGAATGGGGAGGAGGTCCCCCCTATCAGTGGACTTGGAAAGGGGCACGGTGGAGATGAGGGAGGGAGGGAGGGACTGGGAGGGAATGAGGGATCGGGACACGGCTGGGATACAGAGTTAATAAAATGTAACTGATAAATAAATAAAAAAATAATAATAAAATAAAAAGAAAAGATGGCAAAAGAAGATGCCACAAAGTTGTTTCCCACTCTGTACATATCTGCCATGGCCTAAAACCTCATAATCACTTTACAGGCACACACCAGAGTGTTTCTTTTTAAGTAAATATCCTTGTTGTTACATTACCTAGAATCTCTATATTGTATATTTCCTATAGAATGCAGTCCTGTAAGAAGAAATGACAAATGGATAATAAGGAGCAACATACAGAATCACAGAACATCAAATCATATATATATATATGTTCATATCAAATCAAGCTATTTAGTGAGATGCAACTGATTGCCAATTATACCACTTCATTACATCTCTATGACACATGAAAACACAAAGCATTGAGTTACCATACTAAACACATTCATCAGGTTTCTCTTCAGTATCAACCATTCATGAAAGTGACACCAGACTCAATTCTCTAATAAAAAGACACAGACTAGCAGAATGGATGCATAAACAAGACCCAATAATCTGTTGCATACAAGAAACACACTTAAATCACAAAGATAGATATTGCCTGAGAGTAAAGGGCTGGAAGATGGTTTTCCAAGCAAATGGAACCAAGAAGCAAGCAGGAAGAGCCATTCTAACATCTAATAAAGTAGATTTGCAACCAAAACCAATCAAAAGAGAGAGAGAAGGACACTTCATACTCATCAAGGGAAAAATCCACCAGGAAGATATCACAATCCTGAACATCTATGCCCCAAATGCAAGGGCACCCACATTTGTAAAAGAAACTTTAATAAAACTTAAACCACACATAGACCCCCACATATTAATAGTGGTAGACTTCAACACCCCACTCTCAACAAAGGACAGGTCAACAAAACAGAAATTAAACAAAGAAACAATAACTCTGACAGAGGTCATGAATCAATCGGACCTCACGGACATCTACAGAACCATTCACCCAAACTCCAAAGAATTTACCTTCTTCTCAGCACCTCATGGAACCTTCTCCAAAATAGACCACATCGTTGGTAACAAAGTAAGCCGCAACAGATACAAGAAGATTGAAATAATCCCTTGTATCCTGTCTGATCACCATGGACTAAAACTGGACCCCAATGACAAAAATAGCAAAAGGCCTACACACACATGGAAACTGAACAACCTGCTTCTAAATGACAGCTGGGTCAGAGAAGAAATAAAGAAAGAAATTAAAGACTTCCTAGAATTCAATGAAAATGAAGGCACAACATACCCAAACTTATGGGACACAATGAAAGCAGCGCTAAGAGGAAAGTTCATAGCACTAAGTGCCTTCAAAAAGAAATTCGAAACATCTCATGTAAGCAACTTAATGGCTCACTTAAAAGCCCTAGAAATAAAAGAAGCAGACACACCAAAGAGGAGTAGATGGCTGGATATAATCAAACTCAGGGCTGAAATCAATAAATTAGAAACAAATAAAACAATTCAAAGAATCAATAAAACCAAGAGCTGGTTCTTTGAGAAAATCAACAAGATAGACAAACCCTTAACCAAACTAACTAAAAGTCAGAGAGAAACTATTCAAATCAACAAAATCCAAAACAAAAAGAGGGACATAACCACAAACACTGAAGAAATCCAAACAATAATTAGGTCTTACTTCCAAAGTCCATATGCCACAAAATTTGAAAATCTAAATGAAATGAACAATTTTCTTGACCAATTCTACATGCCAAAGCTGAATCAAGATCAGGTAAACCAATTAAATAGTCCTATATCCCCTAAGGAAATAGAAGCTGTCATCAGAAGTCTACCATGCAAAAAAAAAAAGCCCAGGGCCAGATGGTTTCAGTGCCGAATTCTACCAGACCTTCAAAGAAGAGCTAACACCAATACTCTTCAAACTATTCCACATGCCAAAGCTGAATCAAGACCAGGTAAGCCAATTAAATAATCCTATATCCCCTAAGGAAAGGAGGAAGGGATCTATGACTGAGATTTAAATTTAATTAATTAATAAAAACTAGTATTTTAATAATTATTCAAAAAGAAATCCCTATGAAATGTTATCATCTTTAGTACATTAATTTTATATCATAAAACATAAACTTATGTATAAAAAATGCACTCCAAATCGAACAAGTCACCTCAGTAGAGCATTGCCTTCAAAAAGATGCTCTGGGGGTCCTTTTTGTCCAGTGTCAACGACTACCAGGCAGTCTTGCAAATCTTGCCCATGGTAAACTTGACCCACTACACCTCACGCTTGTTATGAAACCCATATTCTATGATCAACATCATTTCCTGGTTGAGAACAATTTCTCAAAGGGTCTTTGTGGGGTCACATAGGTTTTGTGACAAACACAAATTATGGCAACCTGCCTGCTGACTTCTCTATGCCCACTGAGTCTATGAACTGATCCCTGTGAGTAAGACAGGTGCATGGATATTTTAAAGACAAGGAACACACACACACACACACACACACACACACACTCTATCCTAGTTGGCAACTGCAGCATAAAACAAGAAATCAATTTAACAGGAATCAAGAATATGCAGTTAGAGTTAGCAAGGTGTTTCCACCCTGAGTTTCTAGAACAGTGTTGGGTGCTTCCCATCAACATTTCATGGGAGTCGAAACTCTGGATAGGACAATGATTCTGTAAATGCTCATTCACCAGCATTGACTAGCACCAGTGTGCATGCCATAATAAGTGAGACTACCTGGACTTGCAAATAGCTATTCTGCCTATTTCTCTACCAGAGAAAAGAACAGTAAAGACAGAGTAAAGAACAGCACAGGGTGACAATAGTCATTACATCCTAGAAGACCCACTTGTCTTGTAAGCAAAGTACATATCAGCCAGGTGGACAAGACTGTCCTGGATAAAACTACTGGAAAAGAAGAACACTGATATACCTCAAAATAATCGTGGCATTGTCTCTGCTCTCATACACTTGTAAATCTCAAATACACCTAAGTGGCCAAATTTTCAGTCTTTTGTGTCTGTTCAAATTGCTAAAGTATAACCTGGGCCTAGGATCTGAAAGAGAGTCAAGAATGACAAAATATTTGAATATATAACCATAGGGATATGAGCGTCTACTTCTCATCAGAGAAGACTCTCTTTACAACAAATGGAGATCATCACTGCAAATCACATCTGGTTACAAGGGAAAATGTCTACAGATCATGGTGATCCCAACCCCAACAGATATCTATATCCCATAGCTACAGCCTCAGTGGCTCCACAGATAGTGTGGATGGTGGGGCAGAGAGATTCTGAGAGGCAAAATACAAGGAAGTGTGATGTGAAACAGCCTGTCTTAAAACAATTGCATAAATAAGAACAAAATAATGAATGTGTTGATGTGGAAGGAAGAATTTTGGAAGGGACTCACTACTAGACCAAGAAATTAGCCTCTCTCAGGGATGATCTTTCTAACTGATCACACAATACAAAGTGTTCAGCCCTTGGGATGGTTATTCTTGCTTATCAACTTGATTACAACTTGATTAAATTAACTAAAATGCAAGAGCTTGGGAAATTTAGCCTGAGACATATTTTTTTGATTGAATAATTGGAAGCAGGGAGACCCACCTAAAACCAGATCATTTACACTCTGAGGATCCACCCTAAAACTTTGCCATACCTTTGTTTAAACAAACTGAACCATCTCCCCCCCACCCCCAATCGAGGATTCTCCAGGGCAGAAGCTACCTGTTCAACTAGGTTTGAGATGTTTGTTCCAGGATTTGGAACTTGTCATTCTAGGTGAGAAGTAATTTACTAAGGGAAAGGGAGGATCTCCAGCACCTGCTCTGCCATAAGGGAATTTCTGTTACATCATTGATTTTAATCCACTTACCAGAAGAAGCTACAGCATCAATGAAAGCATACTTCCTGACTTTCATCCATGGAATTCTTGCAGTTCTTATCTGAACCACATTTCTAGCTACAGGACTCAAATAAATTTTACATACATAAGAAATCTTCATCAGATGACAAATCTAGTGTCATAGTTGAGAATTCAATGGATGAGTTACATGTAATTTTAACCTCTTTCTCATCATTAGTACACACTCGTTGGAGTCTGTCTCAACATACTCATACGGTTCCTTGGGCTCTCTAAATACTAAACATATCTCAATGTAAAAAAACTGGCAGGTCACATAAAATAGTCCTAAACACTCTTTTCCTTCCAGTCCTCTTTTGGTATCATAATTCTTGAAACAACATTAATTTAGTATTGATTTGATTAAGTATAAAAGTAAATAAAACATTAGATTGCAAGTCTAGTAAAAACAAACAAAAAGCCTAGTAATGCTTATTTACAAGAACATAGAAGAGACACTCAAGGAATACCACAGCTGGACAGACTGTAAAACCCAACAGATCATGGGGATCCCAGACCCAAGAGATACCCCTATATCCTAACCCCTGCATCATTGGCTCCAGAAACATTTTGGAAGAGGGTGAGAAAGCTAGAGAGAGCCAGAATACCAGGAAGTCTGCAGTGAAACTGCCTCTTCTAGAAATGCCTGCATAAACAAGACCAGAACAATGGACGTATTGATGTGGTAGTGGAAAATTTTGAAAAAGTCCCACCCTTCTTTAGTCTTGCTTGTCAATTTGACGGCATCTGGAGTTAACTAAAACCCAGGAGGTTGGAATCTACCTTTCTCTTTCTCTTCTCTTTCTCTTCTTTCTCTTTCTCATTCTCTTTCTCTTTCTCTTTCTCTTTCTCTGTCTCTTTCTCTGTCTCTTTCTCTGTCTCTTTCTCTGTCTCTTTCTCTTTCTCTTTCTCTTTGTCTTTCTCTTTGTCTTTCTCTTTCTCTTTCTTTCTCTTTCTCTTTGACTTTCTTTCTCTTTCTCTTTGACTTTCTCTTTCTCTTTCTCTTTCTTTTTGAGACAGGGTTTCTCTATGTAGTCTTGGCTGTCCTTTACTCACTTTGGATACCATGTTGGCCTTAAACTCAGAGATCTGACTGCCTCTGCCTCCCTGAGTATTAGGATTACAGGCATGCACCACTACACCTGCCCAGCTGGAATTTTTCTTGGGAGTGATTTTTCTTGATTGAATTATTTGAAGCGGAAAGACCCACCCAAACCCAGATCTTTCCAGGTGTGAGGATCTACCTAAAACCTTACCCAAAACTTCTCTCTTGTGGCTGCCTATATAAAGGATCTGTAAGAAGGGAAGAGAATGGGAAAGTGATGCAATTTTATTTCAGCTAAAAACATGAAATATACAAACTCAGCATCCATGTGAAAAAGTACCTGATTGAGATGTGGTAGGTTTTTAACTATACATCTACAGCATTAACACACAATTCTCTGTCTGGTCAACACGAACTCTAGACAGCTGGGGAGCTAGGAATCCTTGAACTCCAAAGTCATGCTACAGAGTCAAAGTAAACAGAATGAGATTTATGTCTTTTTTTTATACTTTTTTTTAAGAAAATAAAGTTAAGTGAGTAGGGAATGGGGATGGCTGGAAGAAGTAACCTTTCAGATGAATGTGATCAAAACAAAGATGGAATTCTTGAAGATCTTAACATTTTATTCTTGGTATTTGCTTGAATCAGAGATGGATGACACCATCATCTGTTACATGATTCAAAACAAAATATGAGCACTGTAAAATATTATTGTAAATTATGCACTTTTTTTATAAAAAAGCAAAGTTCTTAATGTATAATTTAGCAGGCCTTGAACTAAAAATTTCCTGCTTCATTAGCCCAGGACCTAGGACTCTGGGATTAAAGGTGTGAGCCTCCACCCAGCTAAACAGTAACCCAGGAAAACTTGTGGATATTTGCTTGTGCAGATTGGAAACAAGGTTGATTCAATCTACTAGAACTCACTATTGGAAGCATTAGTGAAAGCAACCAGGGGAAGAAGTGGGTGTGGTCTTCAGAGACTCCATAAAAGGAGACTCCAGGGACTAACCAGGTTCATTGTTCTCCAGACTAGACAGAGTGTGTTTCCAAACTTACTAGCTCCAGACCCTGCTAGATCTATCACCTCCACACATTGAGAATTTGACCCCAGAGCTGAAGTAACATTAGTGCATCTCTACCAAACACTGCTGAGGCCTGAGAAAATTTCTTGGGTGAGTGAGAAATTCACAAGGGAAAAGTACATTATGTTTTTTAGTTTTAATTAATTACAAATCTGAAGGTTCTGTTTAGAATTAACATTTTTACTGTTTAACAAAAAAAAAGTGATTTAGTTGCCATTTGGTCATCTTTCTTCCTATATAATGTGGGTTAAAATTATGGATATTTTTAGATTTGTCATAATGAACATTCTAGATAGTCTGATGTGATGATCTGGGGGATTGTTACAAGATACTTTTCAATTTTGTGCTTTGCCAAATTATAAAATATTTTAAGAGTGTTTTCTTTTGTATGTACTTCATAGATGCAAGACTAACACCTCCAAATAATGGATATACATATAATATATAATGATTAAATGCTCCAAATTATTTGGAAATATATCAGAATTTAGAGATATTTAGGAACAGCATAGAAGTAATTTTTTCTGTTTTTAATCACTGAGTAGTATTCCATTGTGCAAGTGTACCACGTTTTCATCATTCATTCTTCAGTTGAGCGGCATCTAGGTTCTTTCCAGCCTCTGACTATTATGGATAAAGCTGCTATGAACATAGATGAGCAAGTGGCCTTGTGGTACGGTGGAGCATCTTTAGGGTATATAGCTAGGAATGGTATATCTGGGTCTTGATGTACAATGTTTCCCAGTTCTCTGAGAAAACTCTAGATTGATTTCTGCAGTAGTTGTACAAGTTTTCACTCCCACCAGCAATGGGGGATCATTCCTCTTGCTCCACATGCTTGCTAGAATGTGCTGCACTTGACTTTTTGGTCTTAGCCATTCTGATGGGTGTAAGATCTAATCTTGGTGTCATTTTGATTTGCATTTCCCTGATGACTAAGGACACTGAACATTTCTTTAACTGATCATTAGAGATTTCTCTCTTGAGAACTCTCTGTTTAGCTCTATACCACATTTTTTAATTGGGTTTTTTGGTTTGCTGGTGTTTAATTTCTTGAGTTCTTTATATATTTTTGATATTAGCTTTCTGTCAGATGTAGGGTTAGTGAAGATCTTTTCCCATTCTGAAGGCTGCTGTTTTGTGCTATTGAGAGTGTCCTTTGCCTTGGAGAACTTTTTAAATTTCATGAGGTCCCATTTATTGATTATTGATCTTAGTGCCTGAGCTGTTGTTGTTCTGTTTAGGAAGTTGTTTCCTGTACCAATGAGTTCAAGTCTATTTTTCACTTTCTCTTTCATTAGATTTAGTGTATCTGGTTTATGTTGAGGTCTTAGAACCTCCTGAAGTGTAGAATTGTGCAGGGTGATTAATATAGATCTATTTGCATTCTTCTGCATACAGACATTGAGTTAGACCAACACAATTTGTTGAATGGTTTTGGCTTCTTTGTAAAAACTCCAGTATCTGGGTCTATTTCTGACTCTTCAATTCCTTTCATGAACTTCTCTGTTTTTATACTAATAACATGGGATTTCTTACTATTGCTCTGTAATACAGCATATCACGGATGGTGATACCTCAGGAAGTTTTTGGTTCTTGTATTTTGTTTTATTGTATAGGATTGTTTCAGCTATGCTCGCTGTTTTATTTTTCTATATGTAGTTGAGAATTGTTCTTTTAAGGTCTTTACAGAACTGTGTTGGAATTTTGGTAAGAATTGCATTGAGTCTTCTGGGCTGCTTGATAATCTACCATGTTGGTAGAATTGGCTATTCCTGACAGAGCTTGATATTGAGTTGGAAGGCTACATGCAGTTAAAGGCAGCATTAATCACACCATTCCGTTTATAATAGTACATTCTGGTTAAAGTCTGATACAATCCTCAGTTTCTCTGATTTTAGTTATCTCTGTTTACTTTCAAAGCATTATGGGGTGAGTTGTCTAATATACAAAAAAATTAACTTCATGGAAAACATGACCATCAGAGAAGTTAAGGCCACCTCATTTTTCTAATCGTTGAAAATGAGTGTTAGTCCTGGATTTTGAGTTATTTCTCAACCACCTATATAGCCATTTGACTCTATCAGTGTCAAATCCCAGGAACTTAAGTTATTTTCACAAAATTGGCCTCAATCAAAGCAAGATTATTTCTTTTGTAAAAGTTAAAACCGATGAAAAATGGGAACCCTATTAGTTAGATAACTAAGTCTCAAATAGTCATGAGAGCTTCCTTTATGTCTCAAGATTTTCCCTCATAAACTCAAGGCAGGAGTTGTGTCTTTGGGAAGCAAACAATTTCCACAGAGGGTTCTCCTAGTATTCAATTGATGTTATTTAGGATTGGTATGAAAATGACTTCTCAAGTGTGTGAATGATTATTGGGTTTGATTTTTCAGATGCAAAGTTCCACCATAAATTCTATTGAGATAATTGCACCATTTCATGGGTTATGGTCTCAAACTAAAGAAAAAGCAGAAGAGGAGCTGAACATAAGTTTTCTTTGCTTCCCACTGTGATGTTGGATGCCAGGAGACCAGCTGCTTTGAACTCCTGTCACCATTTCTTTCACAGCATGATGGCCAATACTCTTGAGTTATGAGCCATCATAAAGTATTATTCTTGGCAAGTGGTGGAACAAAGGAAACTTAATGTGATATCAAACAAAAGCATTTAATGGACAAGGTGTGAAGTAGGGTTTATTTTATTGAATAGAAAAGAAGGAAGTGTTCTACTAACGTACGTCTGCAATGAAAGGCCAGCTGTGGAGTTGATTGACTTTGGTCACTTTACAGTGTATTTTTCCTCCCACATTGTTTTTTTCTACATTGAAGATGGCTATGGCCTTGAATCAATGTACCAATCTGGGCTGAAGTCTCCAGGAGAATTGCAGATGGGAAGACACAGAAGGTCATCAGATCCTCTGTGTTTCCATAGAGAAAAGTGTGCCAGGAATTATCAACAACTATAAACCTATGCTTCATTTTCTTTTTGGTCATACAAAAAATGAATCCTGTTTTGACACAGACAGAACTGAATCACAACTTAAATTAGATTTTGTGAAGTTTCTTGCTTCTCTAGTGCCCAATAATAGTAATTCTGTTTCTTTCCTCAGGAAAATGGAGTCAGGCATCTCACAGGCTTTCCAGGAAGAGCTCACTTGCTCCATATGCTTGGGCTGCCTTTCAGACCCAATCACCATAAGCTGTGGACACAGCTTCTGTCGGGCCTGCCTCTGCCTTTTCTGGGAAGACCTGCAAGTTCCTGTCCACTGTCCCCCGTGTAGGCATCCATCCCAGCAGAAGGACTTCAGAACCAACGTTGTTCTGAAGAAGCTGGTGTCCATTGCCAGACAGGACAGCCTCATGAAGTACCTGAACTCTGAGGAGCACAAGTGTGTGACCCACAAGGAGGCAAAGAGGATCTTCTGTGAGGAGAACAGGATCCTCCTCTGTCAATGGTGCTCTGACTCTCAGGAGCACAAGGGTCACAGACACTGTCCCATTGAAGCAGCTGCTGAGAGGCAAATGGTAAGTAATGGTTCTGAGAGAACATGACAGCTGGAGAGAGGAGGCTTAGGAGAGCACAGGAAGATTCCTGTCCTGATGATGTTGAAACAATTACATTCTGAATGGAGGCTTTTTTAAAACAGCTAATGGAGAAAGGGTAATCACAAATGTAAACACAGTTTCAGAAAATAATAATGTAAAGAAAATTTCTAGTTTTATGATTCACTATGCTCAGGTCACTGGAAAATGACATAGTAAATTCATATCTTCAAAAATGTCCATGACTGGAGACTAAATGAGAAAAAAAAATACATTGGAATTAGCTAGAGAGAAGGATCTGGGCATCCCAACCAGATACAAGTTACCCAGACAGTCAGGCTCATAAATCACTTAAGTGAGCAAAGGGTTATGTTGTATTTTTTATTTCTCTTCCCTGAAATCTAAAATTCATAGTCAACAATAGTAAAAAATAAAGGATATTGTGATCCTTCCACTCTCCCTACAGTAATGTGTTCATTGCCTAAGAGTTCATCAGTAGGATTCATTTACCTAAAGTGGATATTTTTTACTTTTTACAGGAGAAATTTCTAAATCTAATGGCATCTTTATGGGAGAAGCTCCAAGAAAATCAGGAGAGTCTAAATGCAGAGAACAGAATGTCAACTCAGTGGATGGTGGGTATGAGACTGATGCTGAAAATCAGCTTGAAAATAGGTTGAGGCAGCTCTCTTGCAAACCTGCTCATTCAAAAGTTGAGAATAAGGCATGGGTGTTGATAATAGGAAAACCTTTTCTGCAGGCCTCTAATTCTGAGTGTGGTATACAAGTCTGCACTCAGAGAGCATGGCCAAGCTGTGGCAGAGAATGTTGAGACTAATGAGTGACTTGCTGACAGTTTGGCACAGTGCCTTGACTCTATGGCTGTGTCATGATATTTAATCACTACATGCAGAATTTCAAATTTGTATGAAAGTATGAATTACCAATGAATACCTTTTCTTCAGGTGGCTCAGGATATCATTAATTTGATAAAAATTCTTAGCAAAATTATGGGTTCATTGATTGTGCCATTAACAAAGTAGAATTGAATGAAATAAAATAATTTCCATTTCTGAAAATACAGCAAATCAGTGTGCAGCACACTGACAGGATCCACTAGTCGAATTTAAACATAGAAGAAGTCAGTTGAGAGGATAAAATGTTCTGTAAATGTGATCTAGAATGTCCCTTTTTCTTCAGGACTACGTGTCTCTTCAGAAAGAAATGATCAGGTTAGAGTATAGGAAACTACAGCCAGTCCTCTATGAAGAAGAAAAGCAGCATATAGAGTGTATGAGAAATGAAGCCCAATGTATTTTAGAACAACTCAGGAAAAGTAAAGCTCTGATGGTCCAAAAGAGGAACCAACTGAAAGAAATGTATCGGGAGCTGATGACAATATCTCAGCAGTCATATGTGGTACTGCTCCAGGTGAGCATGGAGGAGTTCATGAAAGGGCTTTGTTATCTGAGGCCCACACTCTGGCTCTTATACCTAAGATAGCTGTCTACATTCCCTGCAATTATTGTCAGTGGATTTCCTTTTTAGGGATAACCTGGAGACACTAGTTTTTGCCATGATCTTAAAAGAACAAGCTTTTGACAGTGTGTCAGTAGATTCCCTATTAAATATCACATCTTTTTTTTTTTGTTTTTGTAGCTTGCTTCTTTGAAATCCCATTTTCAGTTATTCCTGTTACCAAACATTCCAGTGAGCTTCTACTTGAATATTTCACCTCTATTTATACACAGTTTACCTAATTTCTTCTTTTTAAAGCTGTGTTTTTGAGGGTACTTTGGGAAATAGTGGTTTTGATATATGGTCTTCTTTTTGTGGTACTAGCTGGCTTGAAACTCACAGTTATCATAAGGCCTTAAAACTCTAAATTCTGGAATTATAGCTATGAGGTACCAGTCAGGGGTGAAGTCACAGTTTTGAAGTATTCTCCATAAAAAGTATTCCTATGCTTTGTAGGCAGGCTCAAGGAAAGTCCCCTTTGCAAAGCAAAGTACAATCACTATGCATTTTCTTCTTCAGTGTTACTTTCACAGTGTGAGTTCATCAAGATTTCTCCTCTGCTAATCTTAGTTGGCTTTATTCTGAGACATGAAAATATATTTGCAGGGTGGATCAGTTTGATGATGACTGACATTTATCTGAACTTTATAATCAAACATTGTATGCCATGTCTTCAGAAATCTTAACTATTCTTGTTGTCTTTGCAGGATTTAGAAGACATCTTCAAAAGGCAAGTATAGTCATCATTGCAAGCCAGGATCCTTGAAGTGTGCTATAAAATTGACGAAGCTGCCTTAGCAAACTAAAAATATACTTTAGATAGGAATACTCAATTGCTTGTGTATGATGGTTGAGATTGGTTTCATGTACATGACATTTGTTCTTCTTTACCAGAAAGTGCCTTTACTTACTACATAATAGTGAAGCAGTGTATACAAGAGGGCTTGGTGATAAAATATCTACTTTTGAAATCATAAACCTTGAAGTACATCACCCTTTTTTTCTAGTAGTAGAAGAAATGGCAGAATGCATGGAAAACCAAATGGGAAGCCCGAAGGCTTCAAAAAGAACATCTGGGGGAAACAGCCCTGTCTTCTGTTCGTGGGGTCACTATGATATCAGAAAATGCTTGTGTGAAAGATGTTCAGACAAGTGTTTATTTGTACTAATTAGATTTGTTCTCTTTATGTGTGTGCATGCATGCATGTGTGCCATTGTACATGTGTGGAGGTCAGAGGATGACTTTCAGAAGTCAGTCCTTTCCTTCCACCACAGGTTCCTGGGATTGAACTCAAGTTGCCAGGCTTGTGTGGGAAGGGATTTAACTCCTGAGTCATTGTCTGAACTTGGAGTGAGCATTTCTCCTCATCAGTGTGATGGTGTCTTTAGCACCAGGCAGATCAAAGTCTTCCTCTCCTTGCAGAAGTGAGTCAGTGCAGCTGTGCATGCCCCAGGTGATGAAACCAGAGCTCAGTGTCCTGCCCATCACTGGACTGATTGAGAGGTGCAAGTGCTTCCTAGGTAAGTATCAGCACTACTGAAATGACCAAAGTTGCCCTTCAACAATGACATAAGTGTTGTGTATATGAATTTGTAACTCCTCTGAAGGTTATGTCATTGTAAGTCACATTTCTAATAGTGTTTATTCATGTGGTCACTTAACAAACAACAAGCATAAATGAACATGAATATAATGTTGTATGTGATCCAGGATGAAAATATAGTAACACCTGTTCCTTGAGACATAAGAAATGATAATTAATTCAGGACCATCTAAATCATTCTAAGTGTTGGAGTTATTTGATTGTTTTCCCTTAATCATTTTAGCAGTTGAATTTTTTAAAAGTATGTTACACTTCTTAGTTTAAAAATATATAAAATATAGTGGTGTACACTTGTAATCCCAACATTAAAATGTGGAGCCATGAGGATTGCCTATGAGTCTGAGGCTAGCCTGTTTGAAATAGGGAGTTCCAAGCCAGTCAAAAATATATACCAAGGCTCTCTATCAAAAAAGAATTTAGTAAACATAAAATAACTATATACACCAAGGCATATATCATGAGCAATAAAAATAAAACAAATAGATAGGTCAAGAGGCAGTGTCTTAATTCCCCTGTTAGATCTAAATGTGAATTGTGACTTCATATGGAAAGAGTATCAGAGGAGGGAGGGGTTAAACCAGACAATTACAACCAGGGAACCACTTCTAATGCACATTTATTCTTTACTTGAGTATAAACATGAGTGCTTACATGCAAATAAAAATACCATCATCATTGCTTCTATTTTAGAAATAACTATTAATGGAAACAGGTAAGGACAGTCTTTGCTCCAGACCTAGCTGCAAAGTACACATCTTCCATTTGCCAGGTGTAATGAAAAGCCACCTCTACAGCATCAGCAAATTTTTATCAGGATCCCATTCAGTTTCTTGTGGAATTTCTTGACTTTGAAGTATTTGAGCTACATTTAACCTGCTACCCTTAGCCTTCTCTTTTATAATTCAGGCAATCTCCAGGTACCTCTCTCACCTAAGAATTGTAAACAGTCTTTTCAACTAAATAGTTGTCTTTTGCCTCTTCCTACAGTGAACATATTCTTTGGAAATGCAATCTTACTCCATGACAAGATGAACCTATTTGATGTCATGAAAAGATTCACCTTTAGCTCTCACCATCAGGAGACATCTGTAGGATCAGCTGGACACTATTTTGCTTCCTGTGGATCACAGAGCTTCTTCTCTAGGAAATATTACTGGGAGATGGATTTAATGGACTCTCCTGACTGGGCTGTAGGAGTCTGTGAGGATGAGTATTTAACAAATACAAGGCAGCAGACTGAACCTGAGGGTGTGTTTCTCCACGTGTGTGTGAAACAGGGCAATCAGTACAGTCTCCTCACCACCTGCCCAGTAATTCACCACTATATAGAGAAGCCAGTGGGCCGGGTTGGTGTGCTCCTTGATTGTGAGAGTGGATGTGTGAGTTTCCTGGATGTAGCCAAGAGTTCCCTCATGTTCAGTTACCCTCTGGGTGCCTTCAATTACCCTGTCAGGCCTTTCTTCTCCTTTGGTGGCACATTTTGATAGAAAGCTGTAATCCAGTACTTCAGTGCTGTTTAAGTATTTCCTAATATAATGTTATTTTTTGCCATTAAATATTAAAATACCATTAAATATAAAACATGGTTAACTGTGTTTTCTTTTCTTTGTGGCCCCCAGAGTCTACCCAGAACACCTTTTAAAGCAGGTTTCTCTAGTTTCATTTTTTGTTTCTTAGTTTTTGCATACATGTCAGAAGTACTAATTAGGAATGAAGCTCAAGTTCAGAACTAAAGCCCTTTTTAAATATGCTCAGGAACCCAGTTGGATTTAGAATCATAAAAATATTATTTAGATGTAGGATGCTATCTTAATGCTTCCTAGCACTGATGTGTATTGTGCTGGCTAATTTTATTTTAAATTGACACAAGATAGAGTTTATGTGGGGGAGGGATAGTTGGGTGTGGATGGGTTGGTGTGTGTGTATGTAGACTTGCCTGCCCGGGAACTAGCTCTGTAGACCAGGCTGTCCTCAAACTCACTAAATATCACGACACATCTTCACTTTTAAATGTTCATTGCAATGACTCATTGGTCTGGTTCAAGTTATCTGGCTTTCTGATTCATCAATATTAGGTCCTCAATGGGACTCCTTTCAGTTATGCTATTGTTGCCCTGTGTTATAAAAATCCTGCAGCTTTAAATCAGCAGGATTGGCCAACCTCTTCATATGTCCCAGTCCTTCACAGATGATACAGATGTTGGGATGGGCCAACTCTGAAACCTGGAGCTGAGCCTGGGTGATAGCAGAGCTGGTTGGCCCATTGACTCTCCCTTATCACCACCACCAGGGTGAGCTCTCCAGCACTTCTCTTTATAGGACTCCCAGTGCTGCCATGGGCAGGTGGCAAGGTCAGCTTTCCTGATCTCATGCCCTAAAGCTGGGCAGCTCTACCACACCCATGACTCCAAAGCCAGCTCCACTGTGCTGCCCAGCAGAGGCACTGGGCCCACTCTCCCAAATGCTGCAGCCTGTGAGGTGCTGGGATAGCTCTCTTGCTCTCAAACCCTGGGACTGGCTCACCAATGCCTTCCCCATCAGGGAATACACAGCCCTACTGTGTTGCCCAGGAGAGGTACAGGCTTCACTCTTCCAAGTGCTTTAGCCAGTAGGGAGCAGGGCTAGCTCTTGCTGTTAGAGGTAGTTTTTGTGCACTGTGTGTTTAAAAACTGATTTCTGTACCCAGAGATCTGGTTTCAGTCCAGGCCTTAGCACTGTCATTTCTAGGAAACATCTCCTGCCTCAATGTTGTGTAAACATTGTTCTTACTAACCTTCTGATTAGTTAATAAAGGGCTGAACTGTCAATAGCAGGGAAGGAAAGGATAAGGAGGGACTTCTGATCTCAGTGATGGGGTCCTGGGTTGGGGGGAAGGCATCCTCAAAAGAGGGTTGGCATGAGGACACAGATGAGTAAGGAGGTGCAAGAGAAATACTTAGATGGCAGGTAATGAGCCACACAGCTGGAAAGTAGGCTGGTGTTAGAATAGGTCAGTATATTCTCAGCTATAGTCCCAGATGGTTATAATAAAAAAATAAAAGTTTGCATGTCATTATTCAGGAGCTAGGGTAGGCATATCAACCACTTTGGAAATCAATCTGGCTCTTGTGCTGTCTCTTGAGTTTTTGATCTTAGCCACTGTGATGGGTGTAAGGTAAAATCTTAGGGTTGTTTTGATTTGCATTTCCCTGATGGCTAATGAGCTTGAGCATTTCTTTAAGTGTTTCTCTGCCACTCGATATTTCTCTGTAGAGAATTCTCTGTTTAGCTCTGTACCCCATTTTTTGATTGGATTACTTGATTTTTTGCTGTTTAACTTCTTTAGTTCTTTTTATATACTGGATTAGGCGGAGTTCAGGGAATCTTAGGAAAGAATTGGGAAACAGTAAGATCTGGAGAGGACAGGAACTCCACAAGGAGAGCAACAGAACTAAAAAATCTGAACACAGGGCTCTTTCCTGAGACTGCTATTTCAACCAAGGACTATACATGGAGATAACCTTGCACAGATGTAGCCCACGGCAATTCAGTATCCAAGTGGGTTCCATTGTGATAGGAACAGGGACTATCTCTTACATGAACTGGTTGGCCTGCTCTTTAATTACCTCCCCCTGATGTTGAAGCAGCATTACCAGGCCACCGAAGAGGACAAGGCAGTCACTCCTGATGAGACCTAATTGACTAGATCAGAAGGAAGGAAAAGAAGTCCTCCCCTATCAGTGGACTTGGGGATGGGCATGCATGCAGAGGGTGGAGGAATGGAGGGATTGGGACAGGAGGAGAGAGAGAATTGGGGCAGATACAAAGTGAGTAAAGTGTAATTAATAAAGAAAAATAAAATAAAATAAATTAAAAAAACATTTATTTCGAGTGTGTTGCAAACATAAAATAGCTTAAAAATAAAGAATAGGAGAAAGTCACTTTTTTCTTTTTTCTTTTTTTTCCTTTTATTTTTTTTTTCAGAAAAAAAAAACAATCCCTTGTTTTAGGATAATGAGACCCTGCTTTTTTTTTCTGTCTCAGATAATGAATGATTACATTTTATTAGATAAAATATGGATTCAAAGATTTCAAGGATCAACAAATCTGCCTACAGTGCATCTCTGTGCTCCGGCTTGACACCACTTATTTAGACTCACACAGATACATAACATTTTTAGGATGCTGGAATCCAGATCAGTGTACTGATCATACCCACGGCTTTATCATTAAACTAGAGCCTAAGTCCTAATTAGTAATTCTCACCAGCACGCAAAAACAAAAAAACAACAAACAAGAACCAGTGTGAAAGGAAGTGTTCTGGGTAGAATATATGAATCACAGATACTCAGCCATTTTCTTTTACCCTTTATAGCATTATATTATTTAATGGCTACAAAACATTATAGTAGGAAATACTTAAACAGCACTAAAGTAGTAGATTATAGCTTCCTACGCTCTTGTGTAGCCAGTGGAGAAGAAATGCCTGACAGAGTAAGGGCCAAAGATTGGCACAACTGAGACACACTCCATTGGAGAGAGCCAACCCCTGATATTATTGGTGATGGTCTGCTAGGCTTGTACACAGGGGCCCATCATAACTGTCTTGGAAGAAGTTTTATCCAGCCACTAATAGAAGCAAATGGAGAGATACACAGCCAAACAATTGGCAAGACTCTAGAAGAGTCTTGTGGAAGAGTGGGAGGAAGAGTTGAGGGAGCTGAAGGGGTCAAGGACAGCACAGAAAGACATGCAAAGTCAATTAACCTTGGTCCATAGGGTCTCACAGAGACTGGACCACCAACCAAAGAGCATGCATGGGATGGGCATAGGCTCCCTATGCATATATAGCATATATGCACCTTGTTCTTCAGGTAGGTTCCCTAACAACTAGAATAGACACTGTCTCTGATTCTTTTGCCTGCCTTTGGATTCCTTTCACATAAATGGGGTGCCTTGTCTGGCCTCAGTGGGAGAGGATGCAGCTAGTCCTGCTGTGACTTGATGTACCAGGGTGGGATGGTGCCCATGATGGGCTTCCAAATCTCAGAGGATAATGGGATTTGGGAATGGATGAAGGTGGGACTGAGAGGAGAGACTGAGGGTGTTTCAATCAGGCCATAAAGTGAACAAAATAAATAAATAGGAAAACAATTTAAAATAGCCCCTTACCTATTTTTGGGTCAATATATTTTTTACTTTTTTTATTTAATACAATTCATTCACTTTGTATCCTGTCTATAGCCCCTTCTCTCCCCCCTCCCAGTCCCACTGTCTTTCCCTCATCTCCTCCCATGCCTCTCCCCAAGTCCAGGTGGATCAGCTGGACACCAAGAGGACCTCTTCCCCATCCACCTGACCCTAGTATATCAGGTCTCATCAGGACTGGCTGTATTTGTCTTCTGCTGAGGTCTGGTAAAGCTGTCCCCACCTCAGGGGAAAGTGATCAAAGAACTAGCCACTGAGTTCATATCAGAGACAGCCCTTATTCCCCTTACTATGGTACCCACTTGGAGACTAACCTGGCATGGGCTATATTAGAGCAGGGGTTCTAGGATATCTCCATGCATGTTACTTGGTTGGAGTATCAGTCTCAGAAAAGACCCCCTGGGCACAGAATTTTTGGTTCTGTTGGTGACCTTGTGGACTCCTGTCCCCTCCAGGTCATTCTATCTCCTTCTTCTTTCCTAAGATTACCTGCACTCTCTCCAAAGTTTGGCTATGGGTCTCAGCATCTGCTTCAATACCTTACTGGGTAGAGTCTTTCAGAGGCCCTCTCTGGTAGGCTACTGTCTGGTTCCTTCGAAAAAACTTTTTTTAAAGGAACGAATGAAGGAAGAAAGGAAAACAGGAAGGAGAAAAGAAAGGAGAGCATAGCTTTAGTCCCAGCATTGGGAGGCAGAAACAGGAAGATCTCTGTGAATTCCAGGCCAACTTTGTCTACAGAGTGAGTTCCAGGAAAGTCAGAGCTACATAAAGAAACCCTGTCTTAGCCAAACAATATGACAAACTAGGGGAGACTTGTGGAAAAGTGAGAGGAAGGATTGAGGGAGATAGTGCAGTCAAGCAAACCACAAGACCTGTAGAATAAAGTAACCTGGGCTCATTGGGGCTTACAAAGATTGAACCACCAACCAGAGGGCATTAATGGGATGGACCATGTAGCAGATGTTCAGCTTAGTCACCATATGGGTCCCCCAACAAGGTGAGTAGGATTTGTCTCTGACTCTGTTGCCTGCATCTGGATCCCTTTCTCCTAGCTGGGCTACCTTGTAAGGCCTTAGTGGGGGAGGATGTGCTTAGTCCTACTGTGACCTGAGGTGCCAGCGTGGGTTGGTACCCATGGGGTGTATACTCTTCTCTGAGAAGGAAAAAGGTGGGGGCTTAATGAAGAGATTGGGAAGAAAGGAGGAAGAAGGCTAAGATAAGGCTGTCAAGTGGTTAAATAAATAAATAGGTAAATGGAAGAAAAAATGAAACCCTGTTTTAAAAACAGGTGAGGAAAAAATAGTCAACCATCTTTTATATTTAATAGAATTTTAATATTTCATAGCAATAGAAGGAATAAATTTACAGAAGGAAACCCTTAAACAGCACTAAAGTACTGGATTACAGCTTCCTATGGTCATGTGTGGCCAGATGAGAAGAAAAGCCTGACAGGGTAATTGAAGGTGCCAGGAGAGTAACTGTATATGAACGAAGTCTTGGCGACTTTCAGGAAACTTGCACATCTATCTTCACAACCAAGGAGCACACCAACACAGCCCACTGGCTTCTCTACACAGTGATGGGTTTATTCTCACTTGGTGAGGAGACTGTACTGATTACTCTGCTTCACACACACAAGAGGAAATGCACCCTCAGGTTCAGTCTGCTGGTTTCTCTTCCTCAACCAGGCATCCTGACACACCCCTACAGCCCAGTCCCAAGAATCCTTCAAATCTAGTTCCCAGGAATACTTTCCAAAGGTGAAGCTCCATGATCCCCAGGCAGCAAAATAGTGTCCCGCATATTCCACTATTATTTCATAAGTAAAGGCACTTTCTGATAAAGAAGAACAGATATCATATACATGAAACCAATCTCAAGCATCATACACAAGCAATTGATTATTCCTGTCTAAAGTATATTTTTAGATTGCTAAGGCAGATTGGTCAGTTTTATAGCATACTTTAAGGATCCTGGCTTGCACTGATGACTATACTCACCTTCTGAACATGTCTTCCAAATCCTGCAAAGACAACAAGAATAGTTTAGATTTCTGAAGAAATGACATACAATGTTTGTATATGAAGTTCATACAAATGTTAGTCATCATCACACTTATTGATCTTTCAAATTTATTTTGATGTCTTAAGAGAATACCAACCAAGCAAATGAGCAGAAGAGAATTCTTGAAGAAATCAGACTATGAGGGCAATAATTAAGAAGAACATGCATACATAGTGAACATACATTGCTTTACAACCTGCAGCTGTTTACAAATGTGACATTCTTTGAGCCTGTCCACAATGCACAGGCATGCTTTTACTAAGACTACTTTAAAAGTATGACCTCACCCCTGCCTGACACCACATGCCTAAAATTCCAGAATTTGGGGTTTTAAGACCTCAGGATTACTGTGAGTTTCAGGCCATCATTCACCACCAAAAAAAGTTCATACTTCGAAGATTCATCTTCCAAAGAACACACAAAATTACATTTTGTAAAGAGAAGAAAATAACTATAAATTTCATTAAAACTGTACATAATTTTAAAGTAGAGACAAAAAGGATGAATATGTAGTAACAGGAATAACTCGGTTTGGGATTTCAAGGAAGCAAGCTACAAAAGCAAAAAAATAAGGAGATGTTCAATGGGGAATCCACTGACACAGGGTCAAAAGCTTGCTCTTTTAAGGTTATGACAGAACATAGTGTCTCCAGATTATCCCTAAAATCCACTAACAATAGTGCAGGGAATGTAGACAGCTATCTTAGATGTAATAGTCACAGTGTGGGCCTCAGATAAAGAAGCTCTTTCATGCACTCCTCCATGCTCCCCTGGAGCAGCACCACATATGGCTGCTGGGACACTGTCATCAGCTCCCGATACATTTCTATTAGTTGATCCCACTTTTGGACCATCAGGTCTTCACTTTTCCAGAGTTTCTCTAAAATAGTTTGACCTTCATTTTCCATACACTGTACATGCTGCTCTTCTTCTGCATTGAAAACTGTATGGAATTTCCAAGATTCAAACTGGATGGCAGAATTTTGAATACAGTGGAGAAAGGAAAAGGAGGCAAAACTATTGAAAAAAGATTAGTACATCTAAGCAACTTTAAATGGGATTGACTTCCTGTAAGCATAATGAATACAAAGAAGTTTCTGTTAAATCAAATGTCATGACTAAGGTAGTGAAGGCAACTTTCAGTAACAACTGTAACCCCACTAAACAACAAGCTACATTCTCAGGGAGGAAATATTGTACATGCCTTGAAAGAAGGAAAACATTTACTAGCAAATTAGGCCTTAAACATTTTTTTAAGTTTTATTAATTATACTTTATTCACTTTGTATCCCTCCATAAGCCCCACCTCCTCCCCTCCTAATCCCACCTTCCCTATCCCTTCTTCAAGCATGCCCTTCCCCGAGTCCACTGATAGGGGAGGTCCCTCTCTCCTTCCTTCTGATCTTAGTCTATCAGATCTCATCAGGAGTGGCTGAGTGGCTGCATTATCATCTTCTGTGTCCAGGTAAGGCTACTCCCCCCTCAGGGGTAGGTGATCAAAAAGCATGCCAATCAGTTTATGTAAGAGGTAGTCCCTCTTCCCATTACTATGGAACCCACTTGGACACTGAACTGCCATGGGCTACATCTGTGAAGGGTTTCTAGGTTATCTCCATGCATGATACTTGGTTAGAGTATGAGTCTCAGGAAAGACCCCTGTGTTCAAATTTTCTGGTTCTGTTGCTCTCTTTGTGGAACTCCTATACTCTCCAGATCTTACTATTATTTCCCACATCTTTCATAAGATTCCATGCACTCTTCCCAAAAGTTGGCCATAAGTCTCAGCATCTGCTTTGATAGTCTACAGGGAAAAGCCTTTCCATGGTCCTCTGTGGCAGGTTCCTAACTTATTTCCTGTTTTCTTCTTCTTCTGATGCCCATCCTCTTTGCCTTTCAGGATGCGGACTGATCACTTTAGTTAGAGTCCTCCCTCTTGTTTAGTTTCTTTACAAGTACAGATTTTAGTAGGTTTATCCTATATTATATATATATATGAGTGAGTATATACTGTGTGTGCCTTTCTGCTTCTGGGACAGCTCACTCAGGATGATCTTTTCCAGATCCCACCATTTACCTGCAAATTTCATGATTTCCTCATTTTTCATTGCTGAGTAATATTCCATTGTGTAGATATAGCACAATTTCTGAATCCTCTCTTCAGTTGAGGGGTGTCTGGGTTGTTTCCAGCTTCTGGCTATTACAAATAAAGCTGCTACAAACATGGTTGAGCAAATGTCTTTATTGTGTACTTTTCCCTCTTTTGGATATATGCCTAGGAGTGGTATGGCTGGATCTTGAGGAAGTGCTATTCCTAGTTTAGACCTTAGAGTTTATCAGAGGACACATAAAGAAAGAAAGCTCATGTGTGCATTCAGTGTGAGAAACACTTTAGCACTAAATCTTCCCTTACTATTCATCAGAGAATTCACACAAGAGAAAAGCCTTTTAGATGCAGTGAATGTGATAAAACCTTCAGGCAAAAGTCAGCCCTCATTGTACATGAGAGGACTCATACTGGGAAGAATCCCTTTGAATGTTGTGAGTGCGGTAAAGCCTTCCAATATAAGTGGTACCTCAAAATGCACCAGAGAACTCACACTGGTGAGAAACAGTATGAATGTAAAGACTGTGGAAGAGCCTTTCTGAAGAGGTCATACCTCAGAATGCATCAGGGAACTCACAAGAGTGATAAACATTATGAATGTGAAAAATGTGGAAAAACTTTCCATGATAGGTCATACTTCAACATGCACCATAGAACACACACTGGTGAGAAGCCCTATGCATGCAATGAGTGTGGAAAAGCCTTTTACCAAAAGTCAGACCTCAGGAGGCATCAGAGGATCCACAACAGTGAGAAATTACCTGAATGTAAAGAGTGTGAAAAAAAGCCTTTCAAAATAAGTCATACCTCACAACTCATCAATGAATGTAAAGTGTGGAAAAGCATTTCAAAACAAGTCGTATCTCAACAAGCATCAGATAAGTCATGTAGGTGAGAAGTCCTATGAATGCAATAAATGTGGGAAAACCTTTCAGTGGAAGTTAGTCCTCAATGAGCATCATAGAATTCACACAGGTGAAAAGCCCTATGAATGCATTCAGTGTGGGAAAACGTTTGGCTATAAATCATCCCTTATTGTACATGAGTTGATTCATTCTGGGAAGAAACCCTATGAACGTCTCTGTATGTGGAAAAACCTTTTCACAGAAATCAGACCTAAGTAGGCATCAAAAAACTCACAGTCATGGGGAGCTATGATGATAATGGGTACAGAAAGATATTTGCCTGACATTTAAGCCTCAGAATAAACCATGTACTCCAAGAATCCACTTAAGGATGAGTAGTATAGGTTTTCTTTCTATAAAACAAATCTCAGTTTACAGGAGAGAACACACCCGGGGTGAGAAAGTTTAGGAATTATTGAATGAATATAAAGGAAGTTTCACCAGAACTTGCACTTAAGCAGTTGTAAGGAAAGTCACACAGAAGAGAATTTTTATAAATGTAATACATGTGGAAAAATGTTTTACTAGAGGTCAAAACTTGGTGTGTTTCTAAGTATTTATGTAGGAGAAACATGAATCTCAAGAATATAAGAGTTGTAACCATGTGTTTTCTTTGATATAGCTGAGATAACTCATATTGAAGAGAATATCAATGCCATGAATGTGGAAAATACTTCTATAACATAATTTAGAAACAAATTGTGAATATGATTAATGTTGGAGATCATTTTGACCTCATTCATGCCTTAATATTCATGAGAAAGTCGACATGGGAAAAACCTCTTTAAGAAATATAATCATTAGAAAACTGCCTGGAAGTCACACCTTGTTAAATATGAGATCATCCTGTGAGGAGAATCTCTGTGAATGGGGTCGTTGTGGCAACATTCTGCTAGCAGTTTCCCCAAGCATGCATCAGAGAACTCACTTGAGAAAAGAAAGCTTCTAATGTTGAAAACCTATTAACTACCTATCACACCTCAGCAGGGATCAGACAGCACAGTCTAAGGGAAGTCTTACAGTGTGGAAGAACATCGTTAGAAATCAGCCTCCACTTGTTGCCATCACAAGTTAAGTGAGCTACTCTTAGGTCATGAACCCTAGTGCTTTTAGACTTGGCAATCTGAAGAATAGCAGGCAGTTTTTTCCAGTTTCTGTGTCATGTCAGAGTGAGGTGCATGTTACCCCAAGGATATCTTTGCAAAAGTTGTTGAGAGATATTTTCTGGGATTTAAGATTTGTTTGAAGAAAACATCTTTCTCCTTTATTTCTCTTTTATATGTCTGGTACATTAGTGAGAAATAAATGTCTGTAATGTTTAGTCTTCTCGACTGTGATTTCTTCTCATTATATTGCTAACAGTTCATTATTGGCAAGTCACTTTATGAATATAGGGAATCTTTCTGAGAGATGTTAAGTAGCCTTTTATACTCCATACAGTACCTTCATACAGAAGAGAAGCCTGCCTTTTCATTTTCCATTTCCAGGTTAATTCTAGAAGAATCAAGTGTGGAAAAACCCACAATGAATCTTTTTTGTGAATGCATTTTATCATGCAGGTATAGCTCATTGCAGAAAAAAGTAGATAATTGTTAATTTTTTTTAAATAATGTATCAGATTCCTTGGAATTGGTGGTACAGATAGTTGTGAGCTACCATGTGGGTGCTGGGAATTGAACCCGGTCCTTTGGAAGAGCAGACAATGCTCTTAACCATAGAACCATCTCTCCAGGCCCATCAGATATTTTCATAGTAATTCCAGTTTTATATAAAATTGTAATAAACAGAGATGTACCAATTCATGTATTATGCATATGGACACAGGTAATGTTAAACATAACTTTAACAACAAATATTTGAGTCTTCACCAGACATGAAGCCTGAGTAGTGATACAGTCTGTGCTGGTATATTTGACTAAGCTTGGAGACATTCTTGTTTACTTAACTGGATGTTGGTAGCTGCTGAGTGTCAGCTCCTGGGTAGTAGTCAGCTCCAGGGATCTGATACATTGCTATTGAAGCAGTGACCAGTCCCCCTCTCCCCCCAGTATCTGGATTAATGAATAGGTGTTTCATGTTAGAGATTTCTCAAAATTGGATCCCTTAATGGTGATGAGACAATACATGCAGCAAATATGATAAATGCTGTGAGAAATTAGTGTGCTCTGCCATTTTCAGTTGCTGTAATAAAACACTTGATGTTTAGAACTTTTATCAAGAAATTAAATTTATTTTGATGACAGCCTTTTAGGTTAAAAATGCAAGAGCAGGTAGTTTCATCATTTTAGCATCTACTGTAGATGTACTTGGTTGTTTTATAATATATTGGAGAGTCACAAAGGGATCAAGCTAAGTAAAGAGAGAAAACAAATGTGCTTTGGCATTGCACTAAAAACAATACAAACTGATGGGACTAACTATGAGATTATCACAATCTCTTTTGTGGCATTTCCCCTTGATCCAGTCACTATGTCCTCCCCTCATCACAATATAGTTAGTAGAGATTCACTCACCTTTCAGCATTACTGCACCATGGGCCAAGTTGTACTCAGCACGTCAGCACGCCAACCTTTGAAAGGAATTTCACATTCATACCATTGCCAACTCATATCATTTTGAGTATGAAACATAGAATTATACCATGCTTGTTTTTTTACTAACGTATATAAAATTTTAATTTACCTAAGCATTTTTGTTGTTATTTTGAGCCAGGGTCTCTTTATTATGTAGCTCTTTCTGCCCTGGATCTTGCTATGCAGACCAACCTGACCTTGAAACTTTGAATGTTGACCATGCTAACCTTGAACTCACATATCTGCTTTTCTCCTTTTCCCAAGTCTAGGATTAAAGGTATGTGTCCCGACCCGAGGGACTTCAAGGGGTTCCTAAAGAGAGGGGTGGAAGGAATGAGGTAGAGAACAAGAGACGCAAGGAATGAAGGCTAAGTCTGTTTGTCTGATCAAAGCCTCGTTTATTAGAAATGTTTACCCAACTTATATAGGGAGAAGGCAAGAAAAGAGGGAAGGTTAAATTACTGCTGCAGGAGATAGGAAGAGTGCTTTCACAGCTTAAATATTGCACCTGAAGATACTGTGAGGATGTTTTCTTAAGATATCTCACGGATGCTCTACAACTAAGAGACAGATGTCCTCACAAATCTATCACCCATGATTTAGGGTCCTAGGTAACTCTTTCACTAAATAGCTTTAGGTCTCCACTAAATGACCTTTGCTCACTATTTGGCTTTGGCTTCAGTAAATAGCTTTGTCTCCACTAAATAGCCTTGGCTTATTATTTGACTTTAGCTTCAGTAAATAGCTTTGGCTCCCGGCAGGTATGTGTCACCATTCCTAGCCAGTTTTTATTTTTATTACCCAATCATAAGTAAAGTAAAACACTCCCCCCCCCCATGTCTTCAGTGTTTGCAGCGATACCCAGTAATCTAAAGAAAGTGTTTTTTGTAGAAATATACATTCATAGTACAGTACTTTGAATGGATTAACCCTGAATTACCACAAATATCTATGATCAATGGCAATATTTTATTCCATTTAGTTCACTCAGCAAAAAGAAGGACCAGACCCTTGTCTTTGAGATAGTGTTTCTTAGCAACCAACACAGACTTCTTCTGTGTAGCTCCTGACCTCCAGCCAAAAGTCCGCAGCCCCTAATCTTCAAGGATGAGCTAACCACCTCCACCTTCAATTGCAGCTGCATCCACACTTGGCAGGACTGGCCAAGCTTGAGCACCTAAGACTACCCAATTATCTTACTTTATAGCTTCCTCATCCAATCCTAAATTGCCAAAACTGCAACTTCAAATTTCCCGTAATTTTTCTTTTAAAAACCTAAAGCCTTTGTCTCCAGGTGCCACAGTTTGCTGACTGGCAGGGGTGGCCCCATTGCGCAATGGTTAAATTAAATGTCTTCCTTTTACATTGAGTCGTGGTCTGTGGGGGTTTCTGGGAAGTGTGTGATCTTGAACTCCTGAGCTGTGAGACCCCAGGTCTTACAAATGCAGGTTCTGGAAGAAGAATTTCCCATGTGTTGAAATTGGTAGCTGCCTAGGTGTACGTATGCATGCCAAAGGATATAGAACTAGTTACTCTCTGTAACTGACTCTCTAGTTATGGAGTCCTAGATACATGTCCACTAACAACTACTCAATAAATTAAACTTTAAAGAAAGAAAAAAGTATATTTTCTTTATTTTATGTGTGAGTATTTTCCCTAAATGTATGTATGTATGTAAGTGTGTGAAGAGTTTAAGTTAGCCTGGGTTACTCCATTTTGAAATAAGGAGGCATTTTGACTGGGAGCTGAACTCATGTACTAGGAAATATCACAGAATGTGCACCTGCCAGAAAACAAAGTTAGTTCTCCAAGCAATGGCCTCCAGGAAATATCACAGAATAAATGTTTAGTAAAAAATAGATACAATCTCCCTGGCAATTGTGATTATGTAAACAGTCACCTGTCTCTTATGGCTTTTACCCAATTCTGTAACATCAAGGTGTGAAACACCCTGCTTTCTCTCATGGAAACATGTACCCACCTCCCCTGCTTGCTGTCATGGAAACCCCCTGCTTACAGTTTTTCCCTTTAAAAGGCCTGCTCGCTCAGGACTCAGGGTCTAACTTCTCTACTGCTGTGTCAGTGAGACTTGGGTCTCAAGTTTGATTGCTTTCATGATAAAGCTCCCTTGCTCTTGCATCGAGTCATCTCCTGGTGGTCTCTGAGGGTCCCGTGATCCTGGTATTACATGTGCATACACACATACTTGTATGTATATATACCACATACAAGTCTGGTACCCGAGGAGGTCAGAAGAAGTCCTAGTAGGAACACTATATTTTATTCAGTTTCTCCTGTATTTTAAAATATAATGGAGAGAAAATGTAGAATGATAATTTAAAAACCTGTAGGAGGATAATTTTAAAAGTCAAACTACACATTCAGGGAGGGAAGGCAGGTGGATCTCTGGGAGTTGGAAGCCGGCCTGGTCTATAAAATGAGTCCAGGACAGCCAAGGCTACACAGAGAAACCCTGCCTCAGAAAACAAAAACCAAACCAAACCAAAAACCAAAAAACAACAACAAAAATCCCAAACCCCCAAAACAAAACAAAACAAAACACAACAAAACAAAACACAACAAAACAAAAAACAAAACGAAAGAAAGCTTGAGCTACAATTTGGCACAGACAAGTGTTCCCTGGGTTAAAGCTCTGTCTGCTTCTTCTCCTGCTTTGGATGGCTGTACAAAGGACTAAATTAAAGCCTGTTTGAAAATCTGCCCAGATAGCCACATTTTAAAAACTGCTACTGTGTTTCAGCAATATATAACACAGAGGGGTTTTAACAGGAAATAGAAATAGAGTTGAGAGATTCTAGCCAGGGAAACAGTAGGCTAACTGCTGATCTTCACTTCTCCCTCCTCTCCTCCAAATCCAGTCCCCTAGTTTCAGCCTCACCTCTGTATCAGACCACCTGCTGAGGCCTCCTCTTTCTCTCTGCCCTTACCTCTAGGGATCACTCAGATCTTC